>NC_085138.1:108586765-108611765 GCF_035046485.1 Aedes albopictus | reverse complement strand
CTTGCTGTCAAAAAAGCCCAAAATCGCATATTTTGCCCTATAAATTGAGATATAGATAAAAATTGTGACGTGTTAGAGCAAATCTGAGCCCGGGTTCGGATTCAGCGGCCCAAAATCCTTCGGAGACACATAAGTTTGCTCTTGAGACAAACAAAAAGTAAATTTTTGTTACGCTGTGTTATTATACTGAATAAGATTTGCAATAATTCCATAGAAATACACAAAATATTGCGATGATTTATAGAAGTGCAAAAAACCGATGGTACGGAGAGAATAAAGACCACCGGTGCGCAAAGGCGACCGATCATTATTTTACTCTCATGGAAACGAACGACCGGTGCGAAAATGGGTTGATAACGAAATTAAAAATCGTTAACGACGTGCTGTTGCGTGTGTAGTTTTAAGCCCACGGGTGGGCTTGGTCTTATATCCGGATTTGGTGAATCGGATGCAATGAAATTTTGAGCATTCATGACTTGAATGAGCTACGGAAAACTTTTGACTTTACTTAAAATTCTTAACACGTTGGAAAATGATAACGATTCAATTTTTCTTACATCGTTTTGAAATTTGAGATGGTAATTATTGTTCATTTGAATTCCCTTTTATTGACTTGAATATAAATACGTTTCGGCCCACACTTATATGAAAAACAAAAATTTCAAAAAATGCCAAGCCTTACCTCCTAAATCAGTTGTTTTGGACTCCCACAAGCTACGTTCAAAATTTGAGCAAAATCGGTTTAGCCTAAGGGGGCGCTCAAAACGCTTGAAGTTTGTATGGGAAAACTTAGCCAAATATATGCAGAAATTTTAAGTTTTCGAATTTTGCCGCTAGGTAGCGCTAGTAGCGTTCAATAAATAAACCCTTTTGTATTATTGTAGGTGACTATATGCCATAGAACTTTATCGAAGACCACTGATTTAGGAGGTAAGACTTGTCATTTTTTTGAATTTTTTGTTTTTCATATAAGTGTGGGTCACCCTAATGTTCAGTCAAACATTTTCATAGCTACTCAAAATTTCATTATATTCGGTTCATTGAATCCGCAGATATAGAAGCTTAAAGATGGCTATAGGAAAATAACACCTTTTCCTAGAATATTTTTAATTAGAATAGCTCAATCTGTTCCAAATTTGGATCACTGATACACTACTAGTTGATCAATTTACAGTGAAAATTTGAGAATAGGTATTTGATGCATTTTTCGAATAGTTTCAGCTTGTTGAATATTTTTTAAAAAGGGGATTTTTTTACTGCAAAAACTTGTAATTAGAAGGCACGAAGTGTTGCTAATTGACGAATTGAGAGATGAAATTCGCGTTCTGGTGGGATTCGAACCCACGACTCCGTATTCGCTAGACCGGCGCTTTAACCAACTAAGCCACAGAACAGGTAATGGTTCTGCGGAATAGAAAGCCAAACTAACTCCGAAGCCGCACCGTGAACACTCCTATTTCATAAACTCATCTCTCTTTTCGGCTTAGATGCCAATCCACAACACACTCCTGTTTGTGCCCACTAACTACAAGTGCGAGCGAATTATTTATATGAAGCCGAGACTTACTCTCGCACTCCGCATACCTAGCCACCAGGCATCTCTCAATTTGTCAATTAGCAACACTTCGTGTCTTCTAATTACAAGTTTTTCCAGTATGTTTCAGACATACCTGCAAATCTGGTAAAATACCAGTAAAATGGGCAATATGTATCATTGTGGGATTTTTTTTTATTATCGCACAATTTGGGCCGAAGGGTCTCAGATTTTCATGAAACTTTTTTCACAGTCAGGGTATTACTAAAGTGAAATGGGCCCTACCAATACCCGTGCCAACGTTGGGCGCCATTATTACGAAAAAATAATGAAGCACTACAAATGCACATTAAAATATAACATATTGAAGTGGAACCTTACAAATGCGTAATAAGATAGTACATCACAATTGGACATGCACAACACAGAACATAAATTTCGCCCTGTTTCCCTATTGGATAACAATTTCCGATAACAGGATGACGAGGTTTCATCAATGTTGTTGGTCCATCAGTCAATCCTGTAATTGTATTTTTTCTGGCAGGTTGCCTTTCGTTCGCAGCATCAGTTGCTTTCATAGATTAACTTTTGTCTAGGAATTTCTAATGCTAAGGGGGCATCCCGATTCGGGTTTCATCACTAGAGTTCTATAACTTGAAGTCTGTGCCAGGGAAAGGTTTACATCTCTAGTACTTAAGGACATAGTTGCTGGAGTACAAAAATGACAGTCAGCATGGCCGTCACTTGTCTCCCAACCTCTCTCCCCCCCTCCACCGGAGTGCTCGATGAGAACGGATATTGATGCAAAAAATCATTAAATTATGCTATCTTATCTGCTCAAACCCTACCGAGATTACTACTCATGGTAGGTAACTCAATGTTGTATACGTTGCGAAGCATTTTTATCCAGTCATTATTGCGCAGTTCCCACCCAACTGGACCCCTTTCGCAGTTAGTATAAGTGCGGGATCGTGAATAAAACTGCGATTTTGCATCGAATCGTTTCGGTGTCTTCTGAGCACTTATTCAGCACTTTGTAATGCATAAGTGCGCAGAAGACTCCGACACGATTCGATGCAAAATAGCAGTTTTATTCACGATCCCGCACTTATACTAACTGCGAAAGGGGTCCAGTGGGGTGGGAAATGCGCAATACAATAAATTTACAATTTCGTGCAAATATGTAGCTGGCACCTCACTTTTTTTCACCGACGGGCACGACACACCTATTCTTAAAATCTAGAAATTTGATCGAATACTTAAAATTGTCCCCTCTTTCGTCTGAATGCTTGTTTTACGTGGAAAAATCACGAAATTTTCATTTTTGTGGTCTCAAACCCGATGCATTTTCGAACGCGGTCCGCTAGAACTGAGAAGCCTACCGTTACACTGAGTGCTGTTGTACAGTGCGGCGTGAAATTAGTCAAACCGCTGTCTACATTTTTAGTGAAAAAGAATAGTTTATTTGCATGTCTATTAAAAATAAATAAAATGTCGTTCTTGAAATGCATTCAAGCGCGATATAAAGATGAAACGGATGAAACAGATTTTTATTGCTGTTTACGATTTGTTTTACATTGGCTACCGTCACCCCGTATCACGGTAGTTGCATGCGGTGAGAGAGTAGAGTCGCGAGAGGAGAGAGGATAGAACTGTCAAATCAAAGCATTAATAAACGGCGCATAGTGTGATGAACGTAAGTAATACTGGCCAAAAATATAATTAAACATAGATCCAAATAGGTTTTTTTTATAACAAATCATGTCGATTAGCTGGTAAAGTCAATAATGAGTATTCAAAAATTCAAATGTATTCAAATTGTACTTCCTAATTGTATTAGTTCAAACTGGTTGAAGTATTTTTTTTTGTGTATTTTGTCCAACTTCTTGTGCAATGTGCACCACCTGATTTGTTTATCTTGAGTGGGTGGTTGGGTGGATGTTTCGAGAGGGGACAGTATATTTGTTGTGATCTCTAGCAACCTTCACCTTAATCACGGCCCGAAATGGCCCGAATGTTGGCAATCGAAATAGCATTGCGGGCCTCTATTCTGCCCAACCCCCTGAAGAAAGCGTTAGTTCTTGAAGCCGCTGCATTTGGTGGGGCGCCACAGGTTTGTTTACGAAATTTCAGTCTGCTAGCCAATCTGCTACGTGCGGATGCGAACTTTTTCGTACGGAGATAAATTCGTGATCGACAAACGATTATTTACACATATTGTTCAATGCATTTAGTGAACTTTGTTAAATTTACAAGACGCACAAGTATGAAAATACATTTAGCCAATTTAAAACAAGGCTAAAGTTAATTGAATGTGAATGTCGCGCCTGCTCCAACAGAACAAATGTTTTCAGCTTTATGCAACCGCCCATTCAAATTAGCACCACGTCGAGCACAAATTTTTTGGCTTCAATCCAGTTGTATGTGGATGACAGCCGTTTCATGGGGTTGATTCTGCCAGAGGCCTATAAATGTGCATTAATACTAGGGGAATGTTTACAAGTTAAAATATCACATTTAACACAAAAATATAACTTGTAATAAGGGCTCATGAATATACGAATAAAAAAATGAGTAAAATTCAGGGTCGCCTTTTTTTCCGGAAAACTCAGGGGGATTTTTTTTTTCCCCTGATACTACTTACTTAAAAAAATCATAACTCAAGAACGGAGCATCGTAGAAACAAAGCATTTTTATGAAATGAAATGAAAATGAATTTTCTCAACGGTGGAAAATTTTGTGAAAAACTTTTTCCAGTTCATATTTTATTGGATTCCTGAGAAAATTCGCTTTCATTTTCATAAAAAAAAACCTTGTTTCTACAATGCTTTGTTCTTAAGTAATGATTTTTCAAAGTAAGTAGTGTCAGGGAAAAACGAAAAAAAAAATCCCCCTGAGTTTTCCTTGGAAAATAGACGACCCTGTCTCGATCATTGTGTCTGTCCCCTGTAAGTGACATTTCAACACACGAACACTATAGTATAGCTCAAAAATCGCTCGCTCTGGCGTATACTATTTATTTCGTTTCGTTTTGGCTCATATTTAACGTTTACTCACTACCGCCACCTAAAGAGCAATTTGCGTAACACAGCGTGATAATCGGGTGGCAAGGTTTTCGTGACGATGATATCATCCAAGTTGTACGTCTGTTTGTCTTGAGAGAATTTAAAACGAGTTACTCGAAGAAGTGATTCATTCAAATGTACCAAAAATGGGTTTCTTTCAAAGGAAATTACACGGCCTTGGGATGTCGTATCAGTTTATTCAATTGCCACTGAGAATAGGAAGTATTAAGGAGAGTTAAACGGCTGATTGTGTATTATCACTATACAGAAGAAAATGCATTGTGTTTACAAAATGGTTATTTTTATATTCTTTACAAATGCGAGATAAACAGTATTATAAAACTAGTTCTAATAGAATTGCATAACATAATCACATATTATATTTTTTCTGTTTATTTTAACAGGTTTTTTGTTTCTATTTTTGTGTACGTTTCAAGTCCAGTTTAATCTGTCTGTTTTTTTTTTAAATTATTGTTGCAAAGGATCGTTTAAAAATGATTGAAATGAATTTTGAGAAATTGCTCATAGTACCTGTTAGAAGCTTCGAATGCTTTTTCATATTTTCTTTTTTTATAAATTTTAACTTACCGATAATTTTTTGAAAGTTGTATGTGACATGATTGTTACAATATAACTCTTAACGATAAACCAATGCGTGACATGTGCATCTCACATGTCATCAAGTTCCCTTCTTTCGAAATTCTTACAGACCACACTCGAAGCGCAGTTGGCATAACCTTCGTCAGTTATCGACCCATTGCAATCATATGTCGCAATCGGTCGTTGTACTGCATAAACATTTTCCCAAGCCATATATCAATTTACAAAGTCATTATCCCATGGCTGTTTCTAAGCCGTATGCGGCGCCACATGTGCTTACGATGCAGTCTGTCCTTATAAACATTTCTCTCTCTTTTATTTACTCCTTGCGAGCCTTCTCCATGAGCCATCGATCGGTGATTGGCTAATCAATACATAAGACTTCAAGTGCCTCCAAAATGTAAGCTTAGGCTAAGTTAAAAACATTGAATAAAGAGGATTCTGGTTTTAACCACAAAATGATACGCGTCGTGCATGGGAAAGAAAGCCAATTGAAGAACGATACTATATATGTAATTGATTGCAGCTTTTTAAAAATGTATTATGCTTATTACCAATAACAATTTGGAAAGTTTAATTTGAAAACTATTGTGTTATGATAGACTTTGTCAAACGACTGTACAAGACTAGTGAGATTTTTTAAATTTTTGATGTAATTTGTTCTAAGTGTTATGTCTGTTTCTCTACGACATTACTACAAGTTTTTCCAATGTCTACTTAGGAACCTTACATTGAAACAGTATCCGGTACTTATTTTAACTTCTCATATATTTTTTTTTTGTAATCTTATACTTCAAGTAAATTGACGATTGTGCAGATTGCTTCAAAACAAATGACATTTCGAAAGGTGTTACCTCAATTCTATATTCAAAATCGCAAGGCAAGGTATACAGTTCTGTTTTAGGGATAAATTAAATATTAATTGTTACAGGGGGTTTGGTGGTTATCTGATTCAAGGAAAAAACTAAAAATAAACAGCTGCGCATATATTTAGACCTGGGTTAGCTTAAGTTAAGAATCTGAATGAAGATTGATTCTAATCAGAACCTTCAACGAAGTGTGTTTTTGAGACAAGATATCACGACTAGCTCCACGTGGCTGACCGTTGACAAGTGGCTAGTGAATCATTGATTAGTGATCTAACAAATTTGAAATACGTCGTAGTATTTCTAACAGTTATAGCGATTCAGTGGTGTACGATATTAACTTAGTGGTATGCATTAACGACATACTATCTGGACTAAAAACAATAATTGAGTGCTAAACGGGAACGCAAAGAGTTGTTAAGAGTTGAGTTTGTAGTGTGACAATGGGCAATCCTAATACAAGCCCAACAGTGGACCAAGAAGGTGATCAAGATATCACCAATAATGGTGATTCACCATTATAAACAATCAAGAGATGCACACGGCGTGGCACACACCAATGCAGCCGTCCAAGATGGCCAGCTCTAGTGAAGAAGATCTGAGCACTCTTGTAGAGTTGCGTGGCATGGCACAAGGTAACATCACGCGCATCAAGAACATCTTGATGCAAGCCCAAGCGGACCAGGCCAAGCTGCCTCCGCTCAAGTGAAAGTGTACGTGAATAAAGTGGAAAGTTCCTACAACGAGTACAATCAGCATCACTAGCAGATAGTGGCGATACTTCCTTCGAACAAGAAGGAGGAGAAGAACTTGAAGTTCCTGCAATTCAAAACGTTGCACGAAGATCATGCTGGAGACGCTTCTCCAGGCTCAAGCCGCACCACCTGCGGCGCAACAAGTGCAACCACCGGCGAACCATTAACCATTGGTCATCCAGCAATCTCTTCCTCGCGCCATCTCCACCTTCGACGGGAGGTACGAAAATTGGAAACGGTTTAAGATCATGTTCCGTGATGCAGTCGACCGTACCAACGAAGCACCTCGAATCAAGCTGTATCACCTTGAGAAGGCCCTCGTCGGTGATGCGGCGGGAATCATAGACGTACAATGTATGTGTAAAGACAAATAGCATTAAAGAAGTGTAGAATAAATTGCTTGTTTAATTTTTTCCCTAATTCGGAACTAATGAATATGTAGCATCCAGCATAGCAACAGTATACTCAGTATCATATAATGTCCAATTCCTTACAACATGTTTCAAGAGTCAAACTTTCCCACAGTTCGTGAACCCATATGGAAAAACCTGTGAGCTCCACGTGGAAGTTGGTTGACCCTCAGATGCGGGATATGTTGGGAGCGGTCACTAACGGTTTTTCAATCATTTCTCCTAGCACTACCACGACTGCGTGGACAGATTCAAGTTTTGGTATTTTGAAAGTGATCGCTACACATCTCGGGGTGACCGATGACAACTGGAAGGAGCACTGGTATGGAGGAGTCGTACCGTGGTGGTTTACTCAAGCGGTACTTACCAAGTTCGGCGGGCAAGTGGTAGTTAAGACAAAAGAGCCGGTTAGTGTTAGGTTGAATGTTGATGAGGAGTGGCTCGATGAGGTGGGTTACCACATTAAGGCAGATGATTGTCCAGCCACTGACTTGTCTGTTTTGACCAGCGCTATATCGTATGAGAAGAAGGTCCAGA
Source organism: Aedes albopictus (assembly GCF_035046485.1). Taxonomy (NCBI): domain Eukaryota; kingdom Metazoa; phylum Arthropoda; class Insecta; order Diptera; family Culicidae; genus Aedes; species Aedes albopictus. Next base: position 108,603,998 of record NC_085138.1, on the reverse strand, counting down.
GAAAAGCGTTGCCGTATTTCACAGTTTTGACACCTACCAAGGATGGGCACAATATGAAAGTCCATTGGACATCGTGGTATTACAACTTTGTCAACGACCTGCCTAAGAGCGGTATCCGCAGGAGGATGAAGGTGGTTAAGCCGGACTTCGACGGAGTTGTCGAACTTAATACAATTACGTTCCCGGATAGCCGCCGTTACAAAGGATACGCACATCCTGAGGCATTCGTTGACAGTGCTAATAGGTATATGCTACCTATTGACCACGTGGTTAACAACGGACTCAAATGGCCTGATCCATTCGTTGACTGGTTAAAGCAGGGTCTTGTCGCCATCGAGCCCCACTTGCTTAACCTCGATGTCGTTGGCGCAGTGGGTGCAGCCTTGGGTCCCGTGAACAAAACCATAATTGACTGGTTGAATGATAAGATCCACGGTGACAAGTCCTTTCGTGGCGGATCTGATTAATGATCTGCTCGTTTCTCGGAGGGATTTTTCAGGTCTCTTTGTCTTTGGGGGACCGAAACGATTTGTAAATATAATTAGTAGATTTGATGTTAGTGTTAAGGACAGTAACAAGGGTAAGTCAACTGTCATTGATTTCATGTCGGAGGTCGATGTCATCTTCACACGCTTCATGGCGATGGTCCAAACGTGGAGGGGCCCTAAGAACTCTGGTTGCATGAGGACAGTGACGAAAGTTTTGAATGTAAGTGAGAACAGGATTGAAAGGAGCCCTTTAGGCGGAGAGGCACATTATATTAGTGACCCAGCATTGTTTGCTTTCAAATTATGTTCCACACTGGCTGGTGGAATTGGAGAAGGGAAATCGTTGGAATGGAAAGAACTTCGTAGACTTGGTGGACGATTCCCTTCTTGGCAGTGGACTGTATGGTTTGGAACTTGGGTGTAAGGAAACCGTTGGAATGGAAAGACTTCTTGAACGTGTGGGACGATTTCCTTACTGGAGAGCACTTGAATTCACTTGGTCTTAGCACTTGGACTTGGAATGGAAACACTACTACTTTCACTTTGTACTTTCTCTTTATTTCACCTTTTACACTTCGATACGATTATATTCGCGGTTGGTACAAAACTGACTTACTACCAGTTGCGCTGCGCCTTATATATTTATTTTGGGTACTTCTAGAACATTCTGGCCAATTCGGTGGTTTTCTGGTAAGTGTGTATCCAGAACTTTCGTGGTTGGTGCTAACAGCCCTACCAGTTGTCACAATGGTGCTTACTGTCCCAGCTGTCAAACCGCCAGGCTGGCGATCAGTGTTCTCACTCTTTGGTTATATTTACATTTGAGTGAACGAGTAGGAAGGCGCGCGCGTTCTAAAAACATTGGAATTACATTTGAAAAGGACGTAAAGCTAGGATAATATTTGAAAAGGACTTAACAGAAAGTTATGATCTAAGAATTCAGATTTGGTGCTGATTAGTTTTGCGACATGAATCCCTTCCGGTACGGAACAAGTACAATCAGCATCACTAGCAGATAGTGGCGATACTTCCTTCGAACAAGAAGGAGGAGAAGAACTTGAAGTTCCTGCAATTCAAAACGTTGCACGAAGATCATGCTGGAGACGCTTCTCCAGGCTCAAGCCGCACCACCTGCGGCGCAACAAGTGCAACCACCGGCGAACCATTAACCATTGGTCATCCAGCAATCTCTTCCTCGCGCCATCTCCACCTTCGACGGGAGGTACGAGAATTGGAAACGGTTTAAGATCATGTTCCGTGATGCAGTCGACCGTACCAACGAAGCACCTCGAATCAAGCTGTATCACCTTGAGAAGGCCCTCGTCGGTGATGCGGCGGGAATCATAGACGTACAATGTATGTGTAAAGACAAATAGCATTAAAGAAGTGTAGAATAAATTGCTTGTTTAATTTTTTCCCTAATTCGGAACTAATGAATATGTAGCATCCAGCATAGCAACAGTATACTCAGTATCATATAATGTCCAATTCCTTACAACATGTTTCAAAAGTCAAACTTTCCCACAGTTCGTAAACCCATATGGAAAAACCTTTTTACAAAACACAGATGCCAGCATTTCGAACCATAAGTTCTCACAACTGACTTCATGAAATTAGCTGTTGATCACTTAGTTACACAAATGTCAATCAGCACTCCGATATTAATTATTGCTTACTATTCTCAAATAACCCAGAACATTGGTTCCATACAAGGTACTGACTTCAAGGCTATAGCTCATGCGCACGCATCAAATTACTGGACTGAGTTCAAGTGCATCACACTCAAGCATTGGTGCTTTACTCACACATGCTCACACTCTGTTGGCTTTACAACGTAACTATCTTTCTCTTTCTTTGAAATCCTTTATTGAACCCTGATTGGCTTAACCCAATCCATGGACAACTCCAGGCACCTCCCATTAACATAATAATATTGAATAAGAAAAAAGAAGAAGTTGTAGCATTCCAATATCATATTTCTTAAAAATATCATTTCTACATGAGACATGTATCCGCGCTAAGAAACTCATATTTCTCATAACATCATTAACGGCTTAAGTTTAAGTTCCCTTCTAGCAAAAGGAAACAGACCTCACAAGAACATTCCATATGCCAAGTCATAAATTGCAATAAGACACTTGTGACTGTCGAAACACGCAAGTGCAAGCTCATCCAAATTTCACAGCTAACCTCATTCAAATTTATTGATTGCACATGTTGCTTAAACACGTACGCTTTTCGAACAGTTCAAAACAAAGGCTCAGATTACAGTCCATTACACTGTAGGCAGTTGGTATATGCCTGACCTACATTGTGTTATGGAGAATCATCAAAATCGTAGTAAAGACACATGTCACATGTGTTGGTGGTTCGTTTACCGAACCCAAGTTAGCTTGTTCGATGAGGATTGGCTATTGCCAATCCTGAAGTAAATCCAAGCTCCTCCCCTAGAATTAATGTTGTGTAGAGTTAAGACTTTGTGTAGATTTTAAGTCGAATTGTAATGAAAGGTTTTTTTGAATAAAGTAGATTGATTCCAGCATTCAAAAGATCGAGTCGGGTTTTGGATTTAAAGAAAGATCATAATTTTTCAAAGTGTTTGAACTAAGTTAGCTGTAAGTTTGAATTCTGAAATAAAATCAATCAAGTAACAATCATCATCGTGAGTGGTTGATTGTCATAGTAAATACCACATCCAAAAAATATTCTACAGTCTATAGTCAAGCATATTTTACATGGCTGACCGCCTTCTCCACGAGTGAGTGAAAATAAAAAAAAGTGCAAAGTGCAGTTGCAATCGTGAAAATATACCAAACACAATGAGGTTAAATAAGTCTAAAGTGCAAGATACAGGCGATCCCCAGGTTCAAATTTTGAACCAGTTACAATTGCATGAAGAATATCATTCGCATCATGATATGAAGTTAAATATCATTATAGTGTTGGTGTGCATACAATTAATAATTACACTACCCCGCATTTACAACGAGAACGCCAAGAAAAGAGCGTTAAAAGCGGCGAAATCTATCACCAATATTGTAAACGTGTAGTGGCTTAGCTTCAAGTTTTAAGACTCAAATACGACCACGAGTGATTAGTGAATGAGCATCGTTAAAGTGAAATCAATAACAATTTAAATCTAGACAAACATTTCAAAAGAACGTTTGTGGTGGATGCGGCCCTGAGTAAGAACCCTGAGCAAGAAATGCGCAAACCAAACAACGATAATTTATAAACAAATGGATCAGCAGAAACGCGATCAGGCCACCCGGCCGATGAACGCGCTATGCTGATCCCGCAGAACGAGTCACGTAGCCACCACCGAGAACGAGGCCTCGATAGAATAAGATTTTCGTCAATAAATGAGTAGAGTTTTAACATCAGTGAGAGCAACACGTTTATCGTACGGAACGTAAAGAAATCCCCTTTCAGGCTAGACAGGCTAGTCTGGGACCACAAAACCAGGACCTAAGAATGCAGTTAAGACATGGCGACTTCTTTTGAGGCGTCCAGGGAATGTTAACTTGTGAACATGGATTTCGAAGTAAATGAGTGTGTGTACGCGATTTCTGTAAAGATTTTGGAGTATTTTGGAGGTAGCAGCAGCAGCAGCAGTGGCGAACCTAATGCGGCTAGGGAAAAACAACATCTTGAATGAGCTTAGACAAGACATCGAGGACATTCTACAGTGGAACAGGAAATAGGTAACTAACCCAGAAGAAATATTGTGTTGAAAAAAAAAAGGAAAAATGATGATAAGTGTTTTAAGTGCTATCGGATGGAGCGTAAAATCCAGGAATTAATTGATTATTTGATTATAAATTTAAACAATTTGAAGAAAAGCCCTAGTCGGCAATATTTAAAGAAAAATCTAGAAGCAAAGAAAGCGTTTTGTTAAACCACTTACAATGAAGCGATAAATTTATTGTCAAAACCTGACATAGAGCTGGTAGAATTTAGTGAAAAACGTTACCCTGCGAAGCTAGGAAAACACACTAAAAGAATTGTGCCATATCATCGACATAAAACTATTAGCCTTAACACGCAAAATGGCTAAGCCATTGGATTTGAGCATTGCTCTAAAAGTCGTTGAAAGATTTGACGGTGAAAGCCTGCAATTAGGGCATTTCATTGAAACGCTGGGTTTGTTAAAAGCTTACTCTGAAGATGTGCCCAAAGCAACAATATTAGCATTTTTGAAAACCCGTTTGATTGGGTCGGCACACGGTGCCATAGAAGGAGTGACAACACTGGATGCAGCGAAGAAAGCCTTCAAGACAAATTTGCGCACCGCATGCGAAGCCGAATTGAAATTGGCTACTGTAGCATAATATCATTCAACAGTTTCTAATTGCTAAAGTAAAAACAAGAAACCATCTCAAATTTCACAACTATCTGTTCTACACAGACCCTCCAAGTAGACATTGAATAATAGCATGAGAAGCAGACTCATGAATTCACAAGAATAAACAACAAGTGCCTTCCGCACTTGTTGTCCCAGAGAAAACTGTTACACTCGAAGTTATTGCTACCACATGTTTCTTTTCCGGTGGTCTAGAATGTACGACCCAAACACAGCATGATTGTTGTGGCATAACATCACCCAAATTTCTTGCATATTTCCTTTTAGTAACCTTCGTCACCAAGACGTACGGAAATCGTACGCGATTGGTTGACTATGCTTTGAACTGCGTTTTATACACCGAATATGGTACCTCCCATTAAAAATAAGCTGTGTAGAGTTAGGCATCGTAGATTAATCTTTAATGAATAAAAATCAGTCTTATCCACTACGCGAACCTGAACGGATTGCCTCTCCAAAATATCACAGCCAAGATATAACACTACGCAGAAAAAATTAACAATCACAGAATATGGAAAGCAAGTGGAATAACTTGCTGCATGTCTTGCAACGGCGCATGTGTCCACGAAGACTTTCGAAGACAGTTAAGACACGTTATCAAAATACATGGCAGCTAAAATTAAATAAAAATATAATAAATCAACGGTATGCGAGACCACTGTCGACAGGAGTCGACATCAGGCGGATTTAACGGAGTGTTGCAATAAGACGCCGGGCATCAGATGACTGGGAAAAGAGAACCAGCTACTATCGAGCCATATTCTAAGGTACAGGTTTCAATTTACTGTTTATTTTACTTCTCGATATTTTTGCGTAATGTATAAATGAGTGATTTTGAATCAGAAATTGGAGTGCTTGTTAAACAATTAACTAGAATTGACGTCAATCTAAAAAAAATCACCTTTTAGGCATTACCAGAGAGGCACTATTGTAGAAAAGTTATATAAAACAAAATTGATCTATAATGAAATTAAATATAAACTTGAATTATACGAAAGTGATCTTATACTGAATAGATTAGATTTTTTCATAAAATTAACTCGTCGGTGAGATGAAACAACAACCGCTCTACAAACTAAATTAAAGGATTGTCCAAAAATAGTACCTAGATGTAGTCAAAGACCACCCAGTGGCATCGAAGTTGGCAGTTGCAGAACCGTTGTTGCGAACTTCAAGCATAAATTCATGGCGACGGAGTTCTCGACAAAGAAATCCTGTCACAGCGGCAAATATGCCCCAGAACACCATGAGTCTGCGGGCAAACTTGGCACCGAAGCTGGAGGTCATCGTCAGCAGAAAATGTGCCCCAGCGACTTGACTCGATCAACAATAAGTGATGCGTGAGTGGAACTGCACGTTTTGTGTATGTTTCCAGCAGGGCGACAACCACACGGCCATCACTTTTACCCAACACTTCACCGGAAAGCTATCGAAACCCGAGATGTGGCCATTAGTATGGGACAAACATCGAATTCTCGCTCCAGTCAACTTTTTTGATTCCTTTTAGGTCCCATATGAACTGTGCAAAATTTCAGCGCAATCGGTGAAACTATAATTTAGCAAGCGGTTCAAAGTTTGCATACGATTTACTATGGGAAAAGTTACACTTTCAGATAAAAAATCCTAGAGGTCGCCCCTTGTCTCCTTAACTCAAATCGATCAACGCTTCTTATAGAAAAATCATTTATAAAACTTTCCTTCGAAGACCGCAAAACGATTGGATGCCTGTGGAAAAAGTTATTGATTTATTACCGATTAGTAACTCTATGAACGGCTTTTTGTTTTGTTTTATCAGCAGCACTGTAGATGCTGCCTTGGCTGCTGCTGTTTCTGGGGGTGGTGATGTCTCCCGCCACCCCATGCAACAATGGCAGCAGCAGTGCTGCTGATAAAACAAAACAAAAAGCCGTTCGTTGGATCACAAATCGGTAATAAATCAATAACTTTTTCCACAAGCATCCAATTGTTTTGCGGTCTTCGAAGGAAAGTTTCATAAGTGATTTTTATACAAGAAACATTGATCGATTTGAATTAAGGAGACAAAGGGTGACCTCTAGGATTTTTTGTTTGAATGTGTAACTTTTCCCATAGTAAATCGTATGCAAACTTTGAACCGCTTGCGCTAAATTATAGTTTCACCGATTGCGCTGAAATTTTGTACAGTTCATATGGGACCTAAATGGGATCTAAAAAGTCGACTGGAGCAAGGATTTATTTTTTCCATACAAGCGAGTACCATACTAACCCTCATACCCTAGCGAAATCATTCATATTGATATTTTTGTTTTCAATCAAACTACTAACTTCATTTCATCTATAGACAAACTATCCAAATTTGTAAAAGTAAAAGCAATAAAATCAAGATCTATAGCACATATTCAGGGACCACTTTTAGAACTGCTTTACGATTGGGATATACCCTTAACTATTATTATAGATAATGAGCGAAGTTTTTGTTCAGAGGTAATCGAGCAACAAATCAAAAATTTGGGAATCAAAATTTTCAAAACTCCAGTATACCATTCCGAAACGAATGGACAAATAGAGAGGGTACACTCCTCTTTGAGAGAAATTTTGAGATGTTGTAGACACTCTAGCCCCAACCTTAGCATTACCGATCTGGTTCAATTAGCCGTCCATAAATACAATAACACAATCCATTCATTCACAAAAGATACTCCCAAAAACATTTATACAGGAGTGAATGTAGATAACCTTGCTATACCTGACTTCAAGAAACAAAAAAAAAAGAGAATCTGGATAGAATAGTAAAATTATTTGAAAAAAAAGAACCAGAAAGTAGAGCATCCTCTATACTCAGAATATAAACCCAACTCTGTTGCATTTGAAAAAGTAAAGAGCGTCTCAAAGAGAGACCCCAAATTTAAGAAAATAATAATAAAGGAAAATCATCCAACTTATATAATAGATGACAGAGGAAGGAAGGTCCACAAGTCCAATTTAAGAAAATTCACGAAAAATAGCTAATGATTAAATATCAGTTTTGCTCCATATTACAGACTCTTCTGGATCACCAGCGTAAGCGCTACGTTCCATATTCATAACCTGAATGACAGCCCATTAGCTATAATTCCACTAGGAAAGGCCCAAGTAAAAAAAGGATATATAAGAATCATCCATCCAATCGACTTATCAGAAATTGAACAAACTATAGCAAATATTAATGATATAATCCCTCAATATGAAGCATATAAACCACTGTACGATTTGATAGAAACCCGAAAACATAGATTACATGATTCTTTCCTTAAGCTAAAACCACGGAGTCGACCAAGGCGATGGGATCTCATCGGTACCACATGAAGGCTGATTGGGGGTAGTCCAGATGCAGAGGATTTACGTATCATCGAAAAATCATTGAACGCGCTTACAAATGAGAACAACAAACAAATCATGATAAACAACGTCATCGAACAGCGACTGCATAACATAACAACTATCATCAACAACGTCATCAGAATCGAAAAAGATCGGACCCACACTTACACAGTAATGATCAACCTCTTAATCGTACTTTTCCAAATTGAATCCCTACAAGAGCAAGTAGACGGGATAGAGGAAGCAATTTCCATGGCCAAACACGATATTCCAAACACCAAAATATTTAACACAGAAGACTTAAACGCTATTTTGGACTACTTAAATTCGCAGGATGTTCAGGTACCATCATTTGATGATTTGATGTCGCAATCAACAGCACAAGTAGTGACAAACGCCACGCACATTGTCTACTTGTTGAAGGTTTCCCAACTCACTGACCCTAATTACGAGTTCATATATGTCGAGCCCTTAATTAAATCTGGTAAGAGGGTAGTTTCACAACATAACTACTTCCTGCTAAATGATTCAGACGAATTTGAACTGAATCAACAGTGTAAGAATAAAAACCAACACTTCATTTGTGACGATCACCAGATAAGCCCAACTACTAAATGTTTATATCAGCTCATAAATGGCAAAACGGCTAACTGCACATTCGAGAAAGTTTACTCGAACCAAGGTATCATCAAAAGGGTAAATGATGGAGTAATTCTTATAAACAACGCAATAGCCGAAATACGTTCAAACTGCAGCGACAATAACCAAACTCTCAATGGTTCATATTTGATTAATTTTGAACGATGTGCTCTACAGATCAACGGTCAGCTCTACGTAAATGAGGAGACCACAATAAAAAGACATTCTTATCTTCCAACAACAGGGATATTAGTGAAAGAAGTGGATTTGATCGACACCTTACCCATGGAATACCTGCAGAACATCACCCTAAGTCAACGTGAACAACTCCAAACGGATACTCCGCGCAGTTAACATCGTTTGTGTTCTTTTAAAAAGACTTATTCCGAATTCAAAATTATAAGTAACATCGTTTGTGTTTTTTTAAAAAGACTTATTCCGAATACAAAATTATAAGTTATCCAGAATTCCGTGTAGGTAGTCGTTAAGTAAAGTACGTACAATAAATTGTGTAGAAGTGTAGTTTTTAAAAAGTGATTCGTTACAAAGAAATCCCTAACATCGTTTGTGTTTTTTAAAAAGACTTATTCCGAATTCAAAATTCTTAGTAACATCGTTTGTGTTTTTTAAAAAGACTTATTCCGAATACAAAATTATAAATTTCTCCTCGCATGCCGGAGAAAAGGAATCTTCCCACCGCACATCTCGAAGGCCCTGAAATGCACGCACGAAATGATCGCCGAAAACGGACCGTTCGTAAATAAGGTGGACCGTATGATAAACAGGTTCAAAAAGTCGATCCTCAATCTCGAAATCAAACAGACCTTCTACAAAATCGGCACACTACAATTGCGGTTACCCGAAACCACACGCGGCCAATTCGGCGCCTCGATCTTGTGACAAAAAAAAAACAATCCAGGCTACTTGAGACCATAGACGGCCAATTCGGTGCCTCGATTTCAAAACGTTCCCTTTAGGTTCACCTGGGTTCAACCCAAGCCAATGTCACCTTTGTTCAACCGCGATTAATAGAACATTCTTTCGGGTTTATTGCCCATCTTTGTCGTCGGCCCACCAAGCGTAGTAACAATTTGCACCACACCGACCCAGGCCCAACGTGTTCGAACACGATCGCACCCGGCCACCAGCGGTCGGTGATGACTCATATAAGCTAGGGGCGATTTTCTTTGCATCCAATATTCCCCGCTTGAGGTGGGTAGACCGTATGATGAAAATTGAAATTAAACCAAGGTTACCCACCTCGTGGTGGATTTAGCAGCATCCAATAAAGTGTGTACCCTCTTGGTGAACACTGGAGCTGACATTTCAGTATTAAAAACAAATATCATTAATGCAAGTGAACTAGTTAATATGAATGATACGTATGCAGTTACAGGCATTACCAAACAAAAGTTGCAAACAATTGGATCCATATCAACGGTGCAGCATCCCATAATTATCAATTATCTCCTGAACATAAACACCCATAGGAATTTTCCAAGAAGCAGCAATTAATAGTTTAAATAGTAAATTAAACACATTAAAAGTAAAGAATGTGTTCAGTATTTTTCATCAAGCAAACAACACGGCCAGTGTTCCTAATCCGAAAGTGACCAACGTATACCTCATGGCGACACGTGAAACGTAATCCGCAATCTTCAGATGTGAAAGTGATACAAACCAAGCGTTCAAGTGCAACGAAAAATCAAAAAGTTGGGGGGTCAAGAAATAAAAAAATGGGCTGGTTTACTTCGGACAACATCATTACAAACAACGTACTGGTGTAATATAATATCTCCTTAGAATACCAACTTATTAGTTAAGCTTCCTAGACTAAGTTTGGTTTCAATAAAATTCGGATTCATTACTCGAACTTGCAAGACCTCTCCACGGATATCACGTCCATTATATATTACAAGCTGCTAAGTAAGGTGTTTGTTCTGACAATCGGGAACAGCCATTGTACAGACGACAACAAGTAAGAAGTAAGTACGTATTCATCCCTTTTTAACGGAACTAATTTGATAGACTCGAGCATCAGGAGAAAGGTGAATCATCTTAGAGTAGGGAAAGAAATAAGGAATAGTTTAGTTCGTTTTTGCAAGAGAAAAAAAAACTTAGTAATATTTTTGTTTTAGAAAAGGTAGAATTGAATATTATAGAATAGTCCTTGGGATAATATTTAATCCGCAAATATATACGCTAGCCGAATGCCTACTGCAAGTTTTTCTTTGCTTCACAAATAAAAACTTAATTTAAGGGGGGACGGGTGTAGCGGTCCTGCCGAACGAAGGAAGCATTTCCCTCCCCGTATTGAATAGTTTTAAAGATCAATGATCACAATTGATCTAAGAAAGAACCCTCTATTTCCCCATGGTGCTCCACGTAATTAGTGGATTACATCAGATGTGGATTTCACGGTCATGTTTATAGACCAACGCCGGTTAACCAGAAACAAGCGATGCAAGCAGAGAGAATGCTTACTGCTTGCTGCTGGTTGACGCGGTGATGTAACGTTCTCGCTCCAATGCCGGAGAAATGTTTTCCTTTTAATTTTTTGTTGAGTTAAGTTAAGTTGAGTTAAGAAGTAAGTACGTATTCATCCCTTTTTACGGAACTAATGTTTATCTTTGGCAACATATTTAATAGAGATTACAGTGACTGGATAGCATCTTAAACTTTTTCACACATTAAAAGCCTAATTCGGCTCAAAGATTGGGGTTTTCATTGAGAAAGACATTGTTTCCGGCATCTGTTGATAGGGAAACGACTGGCTGACTACCAATCAACACCGCCTAGTCAGGAGAAATTCCGGTGTATAATTTATATGTATATAGATTGTACAACCCACATTTTGTAGTATAATATCTTTCAACTTTTTCGTAACCTAAAAACTTTAACATGGCAACACCTCAAATTACTAACAGCAATAAACAACAAGTGCCTTCCGCACTTGGTGTCACAAATAATGTCACACTTAAATTTATTATTAACACATGTTTCTTTTCCAGGTGGTCTAGAATGCAAGACCCGACCACCGTATAGATTGTTGCAATAATATAACCCAGATTTCCTGTATTCTTCTTTTGCTAACCTTTGTCACCAACACTTTCGACAATCACATGTGATTGGTTAACTTTGTTTTGGAAACACCGATTTAAGTACCTCCCCTCAAAAAAAGTTGTGTAGTGTTAAGCTTCCTAGGCCAAGTTAAATTTGAATAAAGCCAGTTCTATTTCACTACGCGAACCAAGCAGATGCCTATCTCCGTACAATATGGCGACCGTGAAGTGAAATAATGGTACAAGTTTTAAGTGAAGTGTTGATACAGTTTTAAGTGCAAAGGAATCACAGTGGGAAACGAGTCAACGAGAGAAGAAAACTCAAATACTATTGGAGATGAAACAGTGAACAGTGAATCCTACGGCAAAAGCGTTACATGGCGACCGTGACAGGACAATTAGCTCGTCGGTTTAAAGTGCAAATCTAGTGTGGCTGCTGAAGCAAAAATGGGTTCAAGTGAAACAAAACCAGCAGTGCCACCGGTTACACACGAACAAATAGTGAGCATAATCATTGCTAGAAACGCGAAAAATAAGAAACACATCATGAGAATCACAGTTTCGACGGAAGTTATTGTGTGCACCTTAGTGGCAGTAGTGATTCTCTTACATATCTACATGGCGTACAAGTTAATTGCTAGCTACGAGCGTATGCGTACCCAGACACGCATAAACAACACAGTTAGCTTGAACAATCTGGGAAAAAAAAAACAAGCGTAGTTTAAAGTGCCCGGACAAAAGTTAATAAGTGTGTACCAGGTCAACTGGGTAATTTACACAACAACTCAAAGAAAGTTAGCCAGTTCAGACAAAATGCCAACGGAAGATTTCAATTTGAAAAACGAAATTGTGTTGGTGCAACCATATGACGGTTGATATGACCATCACAATTAGAACAATTTGTTGACGAAGGTTCATTTGATCCGAAATTACATCCTACGGCAAAAGCGTTACATGGTGGGTGCAGTCCTGGATGCATTATTACGAAATTCTTTTAAAATTTGACTTGTGTTGAGAATTGGTATCGTAAGAACGAGAAAAACTGGAAAATGTATACGCCGTGTGTCAAAATTTCTTCTCAACCACATGTTATAGGACTTGAACTTTCACACAGTCCAGAAACACATTTGACAAAATCCAACCGTCTTCCTAAACTCAGCTATTTGCCATTTGGTTACAAGATGGCAATCAGCGCTTCAATATTAATTATTGCTTATGCTTATTCTCAAATAACTCAGAACGACAACCCATGTCGTTATCACCTCAAGAAACACTTATTATATAATTTCCGACACAGACGGTAAACGACTGTAATTTGATTCCCTCTTTATCGCGAAACATGAGGCACTTGAACTCAATCTATATTTCTTGCATATGCACTAATTTACCGGACTGTCACCAAGAGCAAAGCGACACAAACGTTGGCGCCTTACTCTCACTCTCTTTAATCTCTCATTCACTCTCTCTCTCTCTCTCTGGATTCCCTTATTATTGAACTGTATTGATCTTAGCGCAACTCCAAGCACCTCCCATTAGAATAACAATAATAAATAGATCAAGAAATTTGCCTTAGACTTGAGTTAGCTTTACGTTTGAAAACCTTAATAAACGCAGTCTGTTAACAACCATCATCGGGATATCATGTAATATTACCAGATATCACAGAAGTCAATAAATTACAGCTTTGTTGCTGCTAAGTATGCAACTAAATGAACGGTGTTTATTCTGACAATCGGGAACAGACATTGTACATTAGACAACAAATAAGCAGTGAGTAAAAAGGGATGAATCTTTTTACGGAACTAATGTCTATCTTTGGCAACATATTTAATAGAGATCACAGTGACTGGATTGTGTCTAACTTTCATACTGAAAGCATAACTCGACTCAAAGATAAGGATTTTCTTCGAGAAAGACACTACCACTATATTCGGCCTTCTCGTTCACACACCCATACTAGCACATCGATACGAACTTCAAGTGCCTCCCGTAGGTAAACTGTAGATTAAGAATCGAACAATAAAACATTGTTAGTTTACTGTGCGTTTCGGTGTCGTTGGAAACGAACGCCCTCAGTGAAACATTCCATATGGCGACCGTGACAGCCTAAGTTAAAACTTAGCAAAAGTCGGTATGGCCAATTAACCAGGCAAAGCGGAACTGAAAACTGCTAAAATTGGAAATGAAGTGTATAGTTTGGGCGCCAGGCGTCATCAGTCGAGAACAAAGCGACTTACGTCCATAGACAGATGTAGTATTACAAATCAAATCCTCATGGTTCAAATCAATCTTCAAATTTCCAGTACTTGCCAGTACTGTACTCGTCATTCACATTTGTTAAAGTCTGTTTGTCATAAATTACATCACAGCCAAATTGCTTCCTAGAAGATCTCCGGAAACCTTCCATAAAATATGCATAATAAATAGCGACCCTCAGTCAGCAGTTTAACGTTTACCAAACTGTGCAGTTAAAACATTCTCACTTCCTTTATTTTGAGACCTTCGTAATTGTTACCACATGTGTGCAAACAACGCAGGCAAGTTTTGAAAACTCACTCGCTTCGCTCGTGCAGTAACCAAGCTTTCTCCATACCTTTGAAGTTTTCAATAAAACACTTTCCGTCAACCGTCCAAAGAGTTCGCATGTTCTCTCGTGAACTAAAACTATCCGAAGTTCCGATGCCTGATACCAAATGGCATACCGTGACAGTGAGTGATAACGAACAGTAGAAGAAACAACAGTGATAACGAACAGTTGAACAGTGAAAGCAACGAAGCAACGACAGTGATAACAAACTTTAGAAGCCTCACAGTGTTGGTGAAGTGCCAGAAAATCAGCGCCAGAATAATGGGTTGGTTCACATCGGATAATTTTGTGACCAACAATGTCGCGATCCCGACAACGGAATTAAGAATAGCCGTCGGTGCGGTAGTTACGGTAGTGGTAATTGTAGTAATTTACCTACTACTCAGAGTGTACAATAAGTACCAGAAAAAAGGGATGCAAAACTCGATACGTCGAGAAATACAATTGAACAATGTAAGAACGGACAATACAGGTGCAAACAATTAAAGTGTCTTACTGTGGAACGACCAAATCAAAAACAATTATGTGCAAGCAACGGTGCGGAAAAGGAAATAATCAATACCAATAATCAGAAGAAGACAGTGCGCAGTGCTTATTTACAAGGCTTCGACCTTGATGGCCAATTTGTGCTAACGGACACGAAACGAAACGTGAGCTGAACTGAAGAAAAGTGCAAAAATCGTAAAACGTCGAAACTTTATGTGAAGAACATCAATTCGAAGAATGTGAAGACATCAATACGGTGCGGAGAGTGATAAGTAGACCAAAACCTACAGACGCCATGGTAAGCAGAGATATACAGCTGTGATCCAGGAAATCGTGAAACCAAGGAGGAGCCAAACATCACAGATAAGTAAAAAGCAAATGTAGAATCACAACCTTTATAAACAATTATAATAATTTTCTTATATGATTATATACAAAAAAAAATTCAATAATTCCACTACATAACAATGAGTAATGCCGTACGAAACTTACATTCTTAATTTGGATAAACTATTAAGAATCGAACAAAACATAAGAAAATCAATTAACAAAAATACCAAACCTGATACGTTACAAAGTAATTTAGTGACAGCTCGTTTTTTATTCCAAGAAATAGAAAAAGAGCTTATAGAAAGGCAAGACGAAATTGCCGATACACAACTTTTTACGTATATTAAGAAGGCTAGAAACGCAATAGGTTATATTGAACAGACTTGCAAAAGCAAGATAGTAAAGATACCCATTCCTCACAATCAAAATCACACAAATATGGCTTTCGATGCGAGATTAGCCGCCTCGATACTATTACCATTCGATGGGGACAGTGAAAAACTGTCCAGTTTCAAAGACAGTGTAAAATTTCTAAAAACAGCAACAGAAGCGGCAAATCACCCAACACTCAAACTTTTCATAATAACCAGAATCTCAGGCAAGGCACGCGATGCATTGCCTTCCGACATCGACGATAAGTCGATCGACGAAATCATTGAACAAGTAAGCAAAAGTTGCGAAAGCAAGATAACCTCAGAGCAGGTACTTGCCAAACTAAAGACTATAAAAATGGGGACAGCAAAACAACAATACTGCGAAGAAGTTGAATCGCTTTGCAGTCAGTTGTCCAGAGCATACATTAAAGAAGGCATCCCACAAGGGATAGCCAAGAAAATAGCTACGAAAGCAGGCGTGGAAACGCTGATTAAAACCGTTTCCGCAGAAAATGCGAAAATCGTACTACAAGCGGGTTCGTTCCCAACAATCGAACAAGCTATCCAAAAACTTAATGAGCTACCTGACAATACCGAAAGCAATGAGGTCACCCGTGTTTTCAATGTAAACACAAATCAAAAGCGATTCCAAAATTTTAACCAGGGTCAGCAAAGAAACTGGAGAAGAGGTGCAAATAATAATAATAACACTTTTACACGCCGTGGCCCCCATTCGTATAATCAACGTTTCAATTATGCACCACGCTTCGACAATCGACCGCATAACGGTAACTATCGTGGTCGCAATGACTACCGTGGTCACCCACCTCAAGGGCGACAATCGCATAGAATGTATTATGCTGACGCGCAAAATGCCGTACTAGCATCAAACCCAACATACTTGCAACAACCTCAAGTTCAAAGTCAAGGCCATCCGATCTGGAACATGAGCCCTCAACAACCGCAGCAACATTTAAACAATCAAACACAGAACCAGAATTTTTTAGGAACAATGGGTCAATATACTCAATCAATGTAGCAGCGTCTAATTTCGTCATTTTATCAATAAGCGCTTCAAACCAACCATGTTCTTTCTTAGTTGATTCAGGAGCGGATATTTCATTGCTAAAATTAAAAGTCCTAAATCAAGGAATACCGTTCAACCCAAATAATTCATGTGTGTTACGCGGGATAACACCTGGCGAATCTGAAAGTTTAGGAACTATCAATTGTTTATCATACATACAAGACACCGCTTTAAATAGCACATTTCACCTAATTAACAACGATTTCCCGATACCGACCGATGGTATACTGGGAAGAGATTTCTTGACATCATATCGATGCGAAATAAATTACGACTCATGGATTGTAACCGCAAACGTAAACAACAATCGAATAGAAATCCCGATACAGACAAACCTGAATGGATCTACTTGGATCCCTGCCAGGTCAGAAGTATTTAGAGTAATAAATAACCTTAATACAGATAAGGATGTAGTACTCACCTCATCCGAAATTGAACCTGGCGTATTTTGTGCGAACGCCATTGTAAATAGGAACGC